>NC_080671.1:269985932-269998432 GCF_030247195.1 Topomyia yanbarensis
TCCCATTTTTTTCCAACCCACCAATTTCTACTGGTGATCATGAAAATTTCTTGCAAACACATGACGATACATTTTTAAATTTTTGTTTGATGCAGGATAGTGAAACAGAATCATTCTGTAAGGTTTTCTAAGGAAAAATAATTCTTACAATAAAATTATTCTTATAATTTGATAGTCCTCCCAAATTTTTTCCACCTTCCTATTTTGGGATATTGAAATAAAATAGTGTGTGCTCACTAGCGCCGCCTTGAGGGTGATATCCAATTTAATCATTACATCATTAAATAGTCCTTGCCCCAGTAGCAATTTAGGCTTTATGGTGGTTTTATAGCCACTCATACAACCTAGATTGTACTTGTAGCGTGCTATAAAACATGAATTGTGACTTGGATTACATTACAGAAAACGTCATTTTCCTAAATTAATAAACTTTACCAAACATGAATTGGAAGTTTTAGTCTCCCTAGCGCCGCCTGATGGGCGAATTCTGTAATTATCTATTCGCCGTCGGGTAGCACTCGACTCGCTGATGAATATTGCCGAAGACATCACACTTCTAAATAATGTTCTCGAGATTCAGAAATTGAAAAATAATACATGCTCACTAGTGCCGCCTGGTCTATTTCAATTAGTTTTGTCCATAATCGCGTAGCCCTGAACCTTCTCCAATTATTTTCCGAGAACACCATCTCCTCTAAGTTATTAGACGTTTGTGACATACTAAATTCCACATTGTGCTGAAAGCTGGTACACTCACGTTAAACTTATTCAATGATAGTTGCGTTTACGAGAGGTTAGATTTATTTACTCTATTGTATAGCACCCCTGGCGCTGCAGTTATCAATTAATTGGATATCCAATTCCTCTAAATTGTAGGTCTAAGCAAACACAAAACAACTTCACCAAATAAAATATGGTGCTAAATGTTAACTCAGATGAAATATTCGAGCCCCAATTAGTCGAAATCCCATAAGCGATTCCTATTAGGTGGGTACCGCACAATACGAATCCACGTAGTAGGAATCAGCGTAGTAGGAGACCCGGCTGTATCAAAATTCAGTATGTAGACAACCTTGGAGAACTTTTTTATTATTTATGGAATTATAAAAAATCCATATTGGAAATTGTAAAACAAAACGATGAAAAATTAATTGCGCAATTCAGAAAAAATATTATTCCTCGAAGACCAATTAACCAAGTAAGTACATATTTTTCTGTCAGCAGTGCTACCACCAGTTGCTGGACGTAGTCCTGGTAGCACAATCTTCCTGACCAATATAACTACTAAAGCATTTTCTGTTGATTTGAAAGTGATCGATTTGGATTTCAGATCCTTTGTCAGATGATCTGCAGGGAGCCATGTTGGTATTTTTTAAAACTACGTGACAGATTTGTGTATTCCAACGTTGGAATATTCAAACAAATCCATCCAGTCAATCCTTTAGACGTAATCAGCGAGAATGGTTTTATGGTAGTTCAAACTACGCATATCATTTACAATACACGATTAATCGTATCTTTTCTATAAATCGTTATAAGTCAATGGAAGTGTAGTAAGTAAATTGATTTGGGAGAGCCAAATAAAAGCTTTTCAAAAATTCAACGGAATAAATGAAATTGATCTAATTATTATTTGCTTATTTCAATGATCTTTAACATTCAATAAAGCGATAAAATATTATCAAGTGATTCATTTTCAATCGTCCTGGTCGGGACTATTGATTGATTCATAAATGAAATACGATTCGTCCGTTATAAAATATACTTCCTGAAAAACTCAAATTTTCATGGCGTAATAATGTTATGAAAACAAAAAAAAAGTTGTTGCTTTCAGCGTGATTTTCGTGATACCTACTCTCGAATCTCAATAAAACAAAAGAAAAAGAAATATTATCAAAACAAATATATTATTTTGGTTTACAATCTCGAAAAATGCGTCATTTAAAATTTATTAAATCCAAGTATCAGTATGATAATTATTCCATGAGAATCTGAGGAAACTTTGCTATGATTTCTTGCATTTCTGAAAACACGAAAACTCATCTGTGTTCAAAAATGTTTCAAATCAGTCAAATCCAGTATGAAAATTAATTATAGGGAACCCAAAAATTCGTTTGTTGGTATTTGTGGAATGTCGAAAATATTTGCTTCAACTGCTATAAATTTCATCAGGTTTTCATCAATGCTGTGTGGAAATCGGTTTCTGAGAAATAAAACCAATCTTGCAAAAAATTGTGACATGTGATAATTGATGGAGCTTCCAAATAATTTTCAATTTGGCAAGCCTCCATTATTGTTTGGAATAAATCCAAAGATGTTTTTAAATATGTGTTATCAATTCAACACAAAACCGTTGGTTTCAAACGATCATCAGTTTCAAAATCGTCATATATCAACATGCAAATTCAAAATAGAAAATGTGTTTCCATTATTTGGCGTATAAAGATAAAATAGCATCGCGGTTTGTTTCAGTCTCGTAAAATAATAAAATATCTAGATCTCCCAAGAGAATCGAAAATCATCAAGTTTCAATGCAGAAATTTATTTGAAATCATTTTCAACTATTTCTACATTCAGAATTAATCAAAAACAGTTGTGCTAAAAGCTTTCGATATTTCGAGCTTTCGTAGCACGCCATCTGCATCAACGCAAGGATAACTTTTAGTACACTTGTTTTTCTTTTCGTATCTTTCCACGCTGTTTCACGTGCGACGGTACTAGGGTTCGTCGCGGTGCGGATGTGGGCGGTAAATGGATTGTCCGCACCGCAACCGCAAAAAAATAATAAAACCGCACCGCTTACCGCAACCGCGCTTTATTTACCGCACCGCACCGCGCGGTAATGCGGTAAATGCGGTAATTTTTTTATATTTTTAAAAATAGTGTTGAAAAATTGTACATTTGTGTAACCATATATAATAAAATGTTATTCTTATTCACACGAAATTTAACTTTAAGAGACTCCTCAGAATGTAATGTTTATAAAAAAAATCAACTTTCGCATTTTCTATTAATAAAATTCCATACATTTTAAGGAAAACATTATACATTAAAAAACGTTCTACTGCAGTAATAGGAAAACTTTTATTTTGGCAACCCTTCAGTTAATTGAAAAATGTGGAATAAAAATGTAATAAGAAATGAAGTTGCATATTTTTTTCTTTAAATTTTCATATTTTCAATGCTTTTGACATATGAAAATGCAATGGATGATTTTCGCATTTACGTAGTAAACCACCTTTCATTCTTAAAGGAATTTCACCAAAAAAATTTAAAGTCGATATACCAGTACTTCTATATAGTAGCGCATATATTTCAATACAGTGAAATAAAAACATATTGTATTTCATCAATAAGAACGACTCCATATTTGACGAAAAAAAAATTGCTCTTTACATTGCATCTAATCAGGAGTCCGGTCTCAACCTGCACAGAATTATTGAACATTAGAAAAACTGCAAAAAATGTATGATTTGTAGCATACAGCAGAAATGATTTTTAAAAACAGGGGGTATCCATACCATATATAACAAAATGATGTATTATCATTAAAAAACTAAGATTGCTCCCTTTAAAAATGTATGAAGTGTAATTTTCCAAAGGCTAAAGTTCTAGCATTTAATGTATTTTCCTCTAATATTTTCCCAAAGAGCCAATGGCAAAAACTTCAATTGAAGTGAACGGGAGTCAAACTATGTGGTATTTGGGAAAAAAAAGCTTCAAAAAAGCTACAAAATAGTCTTAACTGAAAAATTTTAGGACTTAATTTGATAGAAAATTATAGTAAATTTGAATGGAAGTACGCGAAAAAAAGTTATGTAGCATACTTTTTGAGAAAGAGTCCAATAGAATTGACTGCTGAAAAATTCACATTGAATTTACACAGCAATCAAAGAAGATAGAAATACAAGGTTGATGAACGAATGATAGAATACTCATCCTAATTTGGACCCCGTCTTATTTTGGACGCTTTCATACATTTGTATCCTTTACTGTCAATTACTCCAAATTCATTTGGTTTGATGAAGATAATTATATTCTTTGGGTTGTGTTTAAGTCCCAGCATAATTAGTTCATCTCTAATTCCTTTAAATTAGTCGAAATTCACAGTTGAAAAATTGATATCAAAAACGATTCATAATTCCACGATTTCCTACAGAAATCGAGAAAAGTGATTCACTTTTGAATTGGATTTAAGAGTAAAAATTTATTGTTTTTAAATGATCTAATGATTTTTTCTCTATTTGGATCTTGCATTTTATGTATTTGAAATGGTTAGTTTGTGATGTTAGATGTATAAAATAACTAGTCCAAAATATGTCGTAAAAATAATAGCGTCAAAATATTTCGGACACAGCTAGATTTTCTTTCATTACAGCAGTCTGTTTATCAATTTAGAATAATCAAAACTATCACTTTATCATTTTTTTGCGGTGCGGTTGCGGTAAAAACGCGCGGTAAGAGCTCTTTCCCGCACCGCATCTGCGGGAAAAAGTGTCTCACCGCACCGCAGATTTTGCGGTGCGGGTGCGCTAAATACCGCGCGGTTGCGGTAATTACCGCAACCTCGACGAACCCTAGACGGTACACTGCGTATCGCGAGGAAAATTGAAAAACGCTGTTATGAAGTTTTCCAAAACGATTTTTTCTTTGTACCATCAGATTCCTTGGTTTCTAACGAATCCGTACATATGTAACACTTGGGTAGTTTTGTAGGAAATATCGAAAAAACAACAGGTTAAAAATATTGCTCCACTTTTGCGTACCTATACATACAAATTTTACTTTAGTTGTGTCTGTGCGGGTGGAAAAACTGCTAAAATGGAAATTTTTCAATGAAAAGCGGAAAATATGGAAAATCGGAGAAAATCACGTATTAGAAAAATTGTTTAGCTATGTTGTATTGGAAAAATCAAAATTTTAAACATATGATTGCAAAAACTGTGTGCTTTTTCAACCGGAAAAAGCACACAGTTTTCCGAGATGGAAAATTTTGAATTTTCCATTTCGACCAATTCATAGTAAAAACAATTATCTAGGTCGTGATTTTTATCTTTTTTTCCATATTTTGTCATTTTCTTTGAAAATAAAATGAAAAACCGCAAAAAACACGAAAAATGGCGGATAGCCGGACGGGGGCCTTAAGGTAATTTTAAAAGTTTGGAATGAAAAATACTTTCCTTATAGAAAATATTCCGTAATTAATAAATTTGTTAAATTATGTAATTTTTTATCAAACTTTGTATGGAAATATCTACTTGATTTATAATTACTTTATATCTTACTCATATATCTTCTTATTCCTTATAAATCGGTAGGTTGGAATAGTTACTACTAACATTTGCACGATATTTTACGCAATAACTAATGTTGACCAAGTTTTAATGTGGAGACTTGACCAAGTTGAAAATAAGCTGAAGAAAGATTCAAAATTTCTGATATTTACTATGCTGTGATACCTACTGCTAATGTTAAACACGTCACAAAAATCCCACCTCAAACATCAGTCTATATCTTTTAGTACTAGTATACAAAGTTTGTAGTATTATGGATGATTTCGTGACGTGTGAACATGCAATGTAAGCAGTACAGTTAATCCTTAAAAGGAAATGCATAAAAAAATCGAAATTTATGAAATACAATCCTTTTATATTTTTTTACGAATAGGCACTTAAGGATCTCCACAATATGTAAAAATATGAACACAGCATGCTTTATGTCTTAATTTATTGTTTTGATTTTACAAAATTCTCTTGGTTAAGTCTCCCCAGGCCTTGGTCAAATCTCCCCGCGATGGGGGTATTTAACCAAAAAAACTCATCTCTGACAAAGTTTTATAACTTTAGAAAAAGTAAAGTAAAAAATAAAAATTCTGCAAAAAATCTTGAATATGCACAGTTTTGAAGGATTGAAAACGTTTTTAGACATTTACGTAGGTTAAACTGAAAACCTGGTCAAGTCTCCCCATGCTCCCCTACATATTTTAGAGCTAAAATCATATAGATAATCTATATTATATTACTATCAAAACCACTTTCAAATTTTTATTTCAAAAAATAATCCATTTTAATTCTAATCCATTTCTACTTAAATATAAACTGCATCTTGATCTGACATTTTGTTTTATTAAATATTTAGAAAATTATATCTTATAACATATTCTGATGACGACGATTTACAAATTATAAAAATTTAAGTAAGGTACAATGTGGATTATCAATTATAGAACAGATTCCTTTGAATAGACTTAAATACTCGAAAGCGAAAAATCAACTAGTACAGTAATTCAATCTTTTCAATTCTTTTCTTCTAGCTTATGCTTGCGATGCGACGTGTGAAAATAACAGCGTGGCTAACCAGCCCTGTACAATATAATGAATTATAATGAATGCGCCAAAGTGTATTCAACCACAACAGATGCTGGATGTGAGTGAATGTCGCCGGTTCTACAATTATTCGCTACTGTCATAAGAAGTTTGCTTACTAGAGGATTATGATAAATGAGAACTTGACTATTGGTATTTTACTTACAACAAAAAATAGATACTGATAGAGCACATGAAACGTCAAATTGGCTTTTGAGTAACATTGGAATCGAAAATCTGTACCGGAAAAAAAACCATCGGATTAGTTAAGTCGAAATTTTTTTTTCTGAATTTCACGTATGACGTAAACACCTTTTACATTATGCTTTCGTTTTGATTTGATTTGAATTTGCCTTAAATATATCGTTACTATCAAACACGAAGCATTACTATTGGCCGTATAGCAGCCTTTGATTACATATCGGGTACTTATTATTAAATAGGTATTTTGAATGCACAACAATTCGACTATTTATTTATTTGTCAGTATCCGCATTTTGATTGTAATCGGTACTTCATATTTCGATTACAGGTAACCGCAAATAAGAATTGCAATGACGCAGCAGTAATGCTGTCGTATATTTAGGTAGTATTTAAGGTGACGCATATGCTCAAGGAGTTATATCTGCTGCGGATCGAGAAAATTTAGGAATTTTCATCATTTTTTTCTAATTCATAGAGCAGAGTCAAAATTACTCAAATGGACCACCCAAATTATTGTTACGATATCAACAAAAATTATCTAGACTGACTTTTGAAAAAGGCCAAACTTTTTTTACCAATTTTTTTCAAATGGCCATAGTCTAAAAAAGACAAATTCTACAAAAAAACGCTTTTAATCCACCTAACAGTGTGATGAGACATTTCTTATAACTCTTATCACTCTCTTCGGATATTATATCGTTTGAGAACATTTAGAACTTGATGCTTCGCGATGTTTTTGATAACACATACTACATGGGATAGTGGCAGGACTCAGAGAATCGCTCAAATCAGCATAGGACAACATCAGTGCTAGAAATCTCAAATCAAATCAATGGGAAGCGAAAAAATGGCCCATAAAATAGACATAGCTACGAATTATTGTTAATGCTCTGTTAATAAAATATCTAAATTGTGGTGGGAAAACTGAAGTTTCCTACAGGGGTTATATATTGTACTGAGCCAAAAAAATCGCATTTTTTTTTAATCGATTTGAAGTTTATACTTTACTCAAATTACCAACGCGACTGAGAACTAAGAAACAGTGAATATTTCCAGACTTTTATTTCCTATTTAAGAACTATTGTGTTTTTTATATCCTAGATTGTATGATTCAGTGATCGAAACCCAAAACTTCATGAAGTATTTGAAATTATTAAATTAAAATTTGTTTTTGCTATTGAAATTTACAAAATGATAGTATCGCCCCTTTGGCGATTGTTTACTTTTTCGGTAACACCTATCAGCATTGAAGTATCGTTCTTACGTTTTTGCCTTTCTCATATAGAAAGGTTATGCAATCACTCTGAAAAACGTCAACCTAATCCCGGCCCGGAGGGCCGAGTGTCATATCCCATTCGACTCAGTTCGTCGAGATCGGAAAAAGTCTGTATGTGTGTGTGTATGTATGTATGTGTGTGTGTATGTGTGTGTGTGTATGTATGTGCGTATGTGTCAAATAATGTCACTCATTTTTCTCAGAGATGGCTGGACCGATTTGCCCAAACTTAGTCTCAAATGAAAGGTGCAACCTTCCCATCGGCTGCTATTGAATTTTGGATCGATCGGAATTCTGGTTCCGGAATTACGGGTTTCAGAGTACGGCCACACAGAAATTTCTCATATAAACTATAGGAAAAATTAAAAACTGAATTTTTATTTTTGATGCTAAATGTGTTCAAGGTGCATGAAACGTCGAGATTTGATGTAAACTCGAAAAAAAAATTTGACTACGATTCACTTTTTTGGATTTTGGCACATTTTTGCCTTTCTCATATAGAAAGGTTATGCAATCACTCTGAAAAACGTCAACCTAATCCCGGCCCGGAGGGCCGAGTGTCATATCCCATTCGACTCAGTTCGTCGAGATCGGAAAAAGTCTGTATGTGTGTGTGTATGTATGTATGTGTGTGTGTATGTGTGTGTGTGTGTATGTATGTGCGTATGTGTCAAATAATGTCACTCATTTTTCTCAGAGATGGCTGGACCGATTTGCCCAAACTTAGTCTCAAATGAAAGGTGCAACCTTCCCATCGGCTGCTATTGAATTTTGGATCGATCGGAATTCTGGTTCCGGAATTACGGGTTTCAGAGTACGGCCACACAGAAATTTCTCATATAAACTATAGGAAAAATTAAAAACTGAATTTTTATTTTTGATGCTAAATGTGTTCAAGGTGCATGAAACGTCGAGATTTGATGTAAACTCGAAAAAAAAATTTGACTACGATTCACTTTTTTGGATTTTGGCACATTTTTGCCTTTCTCATATAGAAAGGTTATGCAATCACTCTGAAAAACGTCAACCTAATCCCGGCCCGGAGGGCCGAGTGTCATATCCCATTCGACTCAGTTCGTCGAGATCGGAAAAAGTCTGTATGTGTGTGTGTATGTATGTATGTGTGTGTGTATGTGTGTGTGTGTGTATGTATGTGCGTATGTGTCAAATAATGTCACTCATTTTTCTCAGAGATGGCTGGACCGATTTGCCCAAACTTAGTCTCAAATGAAAGGTGCAACCTTCCCATCGGCTGCTATTGAATTTTGGATCGATCGGAATTCTGGTTCCGGAATTACGGGTTTCAGAGTACGGCCACACAGAAATTTCTCATATAAACTATAGGAAAAATTAAAAACTGAATTTTTATTTTTGATGCTAAATGTGTTCAAGGTGCATGAAACGTCGAGATTTGATGTAAACTCGAAAAAAAAATTTGACTACGATTCACTTTTTTGGATTTTGGCACATTTTTGCCTTTCTCATATAGAAAGGTTATGCAATCACTCTGAAAAACGTCAACCTAATCCCGGCCCGGAGGGCCGAGTGTCATATCCCATTCGACTCAGTTCGTCGAGATCGGAAAAAGTCTGTATGTGTGTGTGTATGTATGTATGTGTGTGTGTATGTGTGTGTGTGTGTATGTATGTGCGTATGTGTCAAATAATGTCACTCATTTTTCTCAGAGATGGCTGGACCGATTTGCCCAAACTTAGTCTCAAATGAAAGGTGCAACCTTCCCATCGGCTGCTATTGAATTTTGGATCGATCGGAATTCTGGTTCCGGAATTACGGGTTTCAGAGTACGGCCACACAGAAATTTCTCATATAAACTATAGGAAAAATTAAAAACTGAATTTTTATTTTTGATGCTAAATGTGTTCAAGGTGCATGAAACGTCGAGATTTGATGTAAACTCGAAAAAAAAATTTGACTACGATTCACTTTTTTGGATTTTGGCACATTTTTGCCTTTCTCATATAGAAAGGTTATGCAATCACTCTGAAAAACGTCAACCTAATCCCGGCCCGGAGGGCCGAGTGTCATATCCCATTCGACTCAGTTCGTCGAGATCGGAAAAAGTCTTTATGTGTGTGTGTATGTATGTATGTGTGTGTGTATGTGTGTGTGTATGTATGTGCGTATGTGTCAAATAATGTCACTCATTTTTCTCAGAGATGGCTGGACCGATTTGCCCAAACTTAGTCTCAAATGAAAGGTGCAACCTTCCCATCGGCTGCTATTGAATTTTGGATCGATCGGAATTCTGGTTCCGGAATTACGGGTTTCAGAGTACGGCCACACAGAAATTTCTCATATAAACTATAGGAAAAATTAAAAACTGAATTTTTATTTTTGATGCTAAATGTGTTCAAGGTGCATGAAACGTCGAGATTTGATGTAAACTCGAAAAAAAAATTTGACTACGATTCACTTTTTTGGATTTTGGCACATTTTTGCCTTTCTCATATAGAAAGGTTATGCAATCACTCTGAAAAACGTCAACCTAATCCCGGCCCGGAGGGCCGAGTGTCATATCCCATTCGACTCAGTTCGTCGAGATCGGAAAAAGTCTGTATGTGTGTGTGTATGTATGTATGTGTGTGTGTATGTGTGTGTGTGTGTATGTATGTGCGTATGTGTCAAATAATGTCACTCATTTTTCTCAGAGATGGCTGGACCGATTTGCCCAAACTTAGTCTCAAATGAAAGGTGCAACCTTCCCATCGGCTGCTATTGAATTTTGGATCGATCGGAATTCTGGTTCCGGAATTACGGGTTTCAGAGTACGGCCACACAGAAATTTCGCATATAAACTATAGGAAAAATTAAAAACTGAATTTTTATTTTTGATGCTAAATGTGTTCAAGGTGCATGAAACGTCGAGATTTGATGTAAACTCGAAAAAAAAATTTGACTACGATTCACTTTTTTGGATTTTGGCACATTTTTGCCTTTCTCATATAGAAAGGTTATGCAATCACTCTGAAAAACGTCAACCTAATCCCGGCCCGGAGGGCCGAGTGTCATATCCCATTCGACTCAGTTCGTCGAGATCGGAAAAAGTCTGTATGTGTGTGTGTATGTATGTATGTGTGTGTGTATGTGTGTGTGTGTATGTATGTGCGTATGTGTCAAATAATGTCACTCATTTTTCTCAGAGATGGCTGGACCGATTTGCCCAAACTTAGTCTCAAATGAAAGGTGCAACCTTCCCATCGGCTGCTATTGAATTTTGGATCGATCGGAATTCTGGTTCCGGAATTACGGGTTTCAGAGTACGGCCACACAGAAATTTCTCATATAAACTATAGAAAAAATTAAAAACTGAATTTTTATTTTTGATGCTAAATGTGTTCAAGGTGCATGAAACGTCGAGATTTGATGTAAACTCGAAAAAAAAATTTGACTACGATTCACTTTTTTGGATTTTGGCACATTTTTGCCTTTCTCATATAGAAAGGTTATGCAATCACTCTGAAAAACGTCAACCTAATCCCGGCCCGGAGGGCCGAATGTCATATCCCATTCGACTCAGTTCGTCGAGATCGGAAAAAGTCTGTATGTGTGTGTGTATGTATGTATGTGTGTGTGTATGTGTGTGTGTGTATGTATGTGCGTATGTGTCAAATAATGTCACTCATTTTTCTCAGAGATGGCTGGACCGATTTGCCCAAACTTAGTCTCAAATGAAAGGTGCAACCTTCCCATCGGCTGCTATTGAATTTTGGATCGATCGGAATTCTGGTTCCGGAATTACGGGTTTCAGAGTACGGCCACACAGAAATTTCTCATATAAACTATAGGAAAAATTAAAAACTGAATTTTTATTTTTGATGCTAAATGTGTTCAAGGTGCATGAAACGTCGAGATTTGATGTAAACTCGAAAAAAAAATTTGACTACGATTCACTTTTTTGGATTTTGGCACATTTTTGCCTTTCTCATATAGAAAGGTTATGCAATCACTCTGAAAAACGGCAACCTAATCCCGGCCCGGAGGGCCGAGTGTCATATCCCATTCGACTCAGTTCGTCGAGATCGGAAAAAGTCTGTATGTGTGTGTGTATGTATGTATGTGTGTGTATGTGTGTGTGTGTATGTATGTGCGTATGTGTCAAATAATGTCACTCATTTTTCTCAGAGATGGCTGGACCGATTTGCCCAAACTTAGTCTCAAATGAAAGGTGCAACCTTCCCATCGGCTGCTATTGAATTTTGGATCGATCGGAATTCTGGTTCCGGAATTACGGGTTTCAGAGTACGGCCACACAGAAATTTCTCATATAAACTATAGGAAAAATTAAAAACTGAATTTTTATTTTTGATGCTAAATGTGTTCAAGGTGCATGAAACGTCGAGATTTGATGTAAACTCGAAAAAAAAATTTGACTACGATTCACTTTTTTGGATTTTGGCACATTTTTGCCTTTCTCATATAGAAAGGTTATGCAATCACTCTGAAAAACGTCAACCTAATCCCGGCCCGGAGGGCCGAGTGTCATATCCCATTCGACTCAGTTCGTCGAGATCGGAAAAAGTCTGTATGTGTGTGTGTATGTATGTATGTGTGTGTATGTGTGTGTGTGTATGTATGTGCGTATGTGTCAAATAATGTCACTCATTTTTCTCAGAGATGGCTGGACCGATTTGCCC
>NC_080671.1:270000932-270003432 GCF_030247195.1 Topomyia yanbarensis
TCCCATCGGCTGCTATTGAATTTTGGATCGATCGGAATTCTGGTTCCGGAATTACGGGTTTCAGAGTACGGCCACACAGAAATTTCTCATATAAACTATAGGAAAAATTAAAAACTGAATTTTTATTTTTGATGCTAAATGTGTTCAAGGTGCATGAAACGTCGAGATTTGATGTAAACTCGAAAAAAAAATTTGACTACGATTCACTTTTTTGGATTTTGGCACATTTTTGCCTTTCTCATATAGAAAGGTTATGCAATCACTCTGAAAAACGTCAACCTAATCCCGGCCAAATTTTTTTTTCAGCTCGTTTAGGGTTTCTGGATTTTAACAGGAGCGTAGTTGATGGTTTACGGAGAGGGGTTACACCCCCCTCTACTGTTCGCGCCCCTCCTTTAAAAATCTCCTTAAATCACCCCTCAGACCACCACCCCATCCAGCCCTCATACCCCTCCCTTTCAACCCCATCATCTTTAAACCACCACTATATCACAAAGCATACCAATTTAAGCTGGGAAGTCGTTCGTTCATGGGACTTTCGCCCTCCTCACATACCCACCCCCGCATGACAAAATGAGTTAGCAAGCAGATAACATTGATCTAATGCTGATTAGGCTAATGAAGTATGATATTTTTTGTTTCAAGTGTTTCACCGTCGACACGTAGCTCATCAAGTTCGTGGCTGGCATGCCATTGTGTAAAGGTGCAAAGTGTACTAAGAATGTAATGGACATTTCCACAATTATGTTGAACATAAAAAGCCTCCGTGCCATAGTTTAGAGAAATGAGAAAGGCACAATTGCACCTCTAGGTGGATTAAAACAGGTTTTTTACAATAACTACCGTTCTACACCACTGATTTCGTCCGGGTTTTTTTTTCAATAGCTATCATTGTTACTATTTACAGCTGGTATCAGCTTGATAATCCTAAAAAATACGAAAATGACAGTTTCGCTTCTAAACTGCTAGCAAAAAAAGTATCGCCCTGTTTGTTTGCATGGAGCGTGGAGGGCGAAACTTTAAATAAACAAACAAAAATACAGTTTCGCCCTTGTATTTTTTGCTGTACTTTAAGAAAGCAATATCGTAGAATCAAAATTTTTAGGTTAATTGGTTGCGTTTCAAAGCCCTCATTCGCATATATGAAAAAAGCCTTATGTTTACATTTGTAAGTATCGCCATTTTCACAAAAAAGGGTTGAAATGAAATCGCAGCACCGGATATCACGCTATCTGTGCATGCGTGCATAGTTCCAAATTTCACTTCGACATCGACTTTTTCTAAAGGTGACTTCCCAGTAGTATCCTTGATTTGAATTATTATCGCTAATCCTAATGCCAAAGAACTTGAATGCTCTCGAAAACGAACCGTTTGGGAAAGTCATCATCATTACTGGAATTTTCATTTTCACGAAACTTTTCGATAACCTTCCGTCACTTGCGTTAATGCACTGTGTGCACAGTGCTCTGAAAATCTAGCGAAATCGTCTTAGGGCAGCTATCTGCGCGGCGAGTAAAGTAAAGAATACTAAAAATTAATTTCTATTCCATAATTTTCAGTTCAGCAATTCGAGAGATCGTGCTCACCGCAAGCCATGATTTGAATGAAATTTTATCAGGAGGTAGATAATAATGTTTTCTACCTACCGTCAATAATTCAAGTTGGACACTTTCAAAGAAAAAAAGTTATTTGAAAAAAACTTTTCCTTGTCCAAACTGAATTTTTTCTTCAGTGTATTTTTTATCGAAAACTAAATCAATGAAAGTCATAATCATCTCAGAATCCAATAAAACTCAGTTTGTGAGAAGATATTGTCTAATTTAGCAACTAAGAATATTTTTATTAAGGGGTTAATTACTTTTTAATTTTTCATGAAATCGATTTTTTTTATTACTTTATCTGAAATCGTAGTCTGGACAAATGAGACAAGCACAATTGCACCACTCTGAATTTTTGTTTCATGGAGAAGAATTTTTTAAAGAATTTTAAAGCTTAAAACAGCATTTTTTTTTATTAAAAGCGTTCTCAAATGCAGGAAAAAATATTATTTATTCAACTAATCGTTAAGGTACGAGAAATACTCATGTACTAATAGAATTGTTGAGTTTTGGGATTTTAGATGATCTATTGGTCTCCAGTAGTGATCACCGCAAACCTCTTAAATGAAAAAAAGGTTTCGGGAAAAAGCCATAACTCCGCCAATTATCAATTTATTTATTTATGCTTGTTTATTTTACTGAAAATTGTACTACCAAAATATTATAAGTTTGATGTAATGAAATCATCGCTTTATTCCTTTACGTATATTCAAACTTTCTTGACATTTTTATCACTAAAAGGCATGTAACCCTTTAATCAAGAATCCCATCGAAAAGAGTTTATGTCATTAAACAAATATTCCATTACTTTATTATTTTCTTGTTTAGTGCTGAGGAAGAATCAGAGATAGAATTAACCACCACAACATTATGTATTGAATTTTATATTTTATTTATTTATT